>NC_056737.1:587516303-587533803 GCF_019279795.1 Protopterus annectens | reverse complement strand
AGGAAACCAGTAAATTACTCTTTTCATCCTGTGCTTCCAGTGCTAGTCAGCAGGAAGCTAAAGAACCCTCTCCAAATATCGGCGGGTCATCACATTGCAGAACAATCCTGCATTCCCTCTTTCAAGGAAACCAGTAAAGTATGTCTGCTGAATAACTCTTACAATAAAAACTTTCTATCTTTGTACCACTAACATAAGAAATAAAGCCAGTCCTGAGCTAGGACAGCCAGCAGCCTCTACTTCCCTTTCTGTAATGTCACTACCTCACTCCTCCTACCTGCACAGATACCCCCTTGTCTTTTCACATACACTGCTCTTGTGGTCTACCAACTTACTCCCTCTCAAACCAGCCTGCAATACCTGAATTGACCACTAGATGACACCCCTATTCCAGCCATAATCTCCTCTTATCTTTCTCACAGGATTAACTACTTTTTTCTCAGTAGCCCCATAGTGTTATTTCTGACCTCTCTCTTGTTTTTTCGTTCATTTCTACTGTCCACAGACACCTTTCTAGTCCTCTCTTTTTTTACCCCTCCATAGCTACTGACCACGGACACCTCTCTAGTGCCTATTCTATTCCAACTTACCACTGGAATTAGCCTAAATGATTGTTTTTTGCTAACTGCTTCAGTATCTGTTCTTTGCTCAAGTCCTTAGACTCTATTAACTCACCACTGCCTGTCAGTCTCTCTGTCCTCTACTCTTATATCTGTCTCAACCCATATCAACCTTACCACTCTGTCATATTCCACCATACTTTTTCTTCCTCTTTACCATTCCCTGTCCTTACTAAAGCTCTAAACTGTCCCTTTATCTTAACTGTAATTGTCTGCCTCTTGCCCCTCCTACCATTACCTACTCTTCCCCTTTTTGCCCTCCCCTTCCCTCCTTTCTCTTTTGAACTCCCATAAATACCCTGGGTTTAGTGGGGGTGCTTCCTTTAGGACTTGGGATAAGCCCTGGCTGCTGTCTGTTTCTCGCCCAGCGTCTACCTCTGTGGTATGTATTTTATGTTTAACCTGTCTGCTGTTTAGCATACGGAATGTTGCTTTTATTGTTTTGTTTGTCATCTATTTGATTACTGCGCCTAAGAACTCTACTGGACCTGCTGCTGCTACGATTGCTTATTCAAACCTGTGTCTGTTAAATAGTATAATTTCTTTAGCTGATTTTATTTTGGTGGCTAGACTGTTGTTTAACACTGATTAGGCGTATCTTTATTTGCACCGTGGAACAGCTCTTTCATGTTTTATTTGTGCTCATAGTACTTAATGTAAATGCATGCGGTTTAAACTTGAATATTTGTCTAATTTGCACCTTTCAAGTACGCCTAGAATCTATGGATGTGTCCTAAGGGTATACAGAACCTGTAACATTCTTTGAAGTTTACTTTATACAAGGTGCCTTATTCGCGTCTTTGTAAAAACCCCAGAATTTTATGCACATGCCCTAAGGGAATATTGCAAAAGAATCATATTTATTGCTGAGACTTAAAGCTACACTTGTCTTGTTTAAGGAAGGATACTGATAAGCCGTCAATTTCGCGCCTTATACAGTACCTGTAATATTCTTTGAAGTTTACATTTTACAAGGCGCCTTATTCCCACCTTTGTAAAAACCCCAGAATTTTATGTACATGCCCTAAGGGAATATTGTAAAAGAATCATATTTATCAATGAGACTTAAAGCTACGCTTGTCTTATTTAAGGAAGGATACTGATAAGACGTAAATTTCGCACCTTTTTCAGCACCATAGTGTATGCTCGCGGCAGAGTAATGGACTTATAGTTGTCCTAACACCATTTAACCGCGTTGCTAATGAACTAATGCTCTCAAACTGATTAGGGTCAATTCCACCATGAAATACTCAGGAATTCTACTAGGGTGAGCAAGCTAAATGAGTTGCCAGCCGTGCTTACTCACTGTGTTAATCTTTTTTGTAGAACTAGAAACATTGCCGCTGGATGATTAGTAAGCTGATATCGGCGTTATCACCAAAACCCCAATCTCACAGGGCTCTGTGTGTGACTGCTATTTTTCTTTTATGAAATACTTAAAGAAAAAATAAGATTCATGTAGCCCCTCCTAAGTGCTTAACCTTTCCATCGGATTATTTTACAACTGCTAGCTCTACTGTTAAAGCCACTAAATGGCTGCAATAACTTTACTATCTATGAACGTGCCTGTTCTTTACTTAATACCAAACATGAAATATAGGTTAATGCAGCACCACCTAAGCACCTACCCTTACCAGTGGATACATTTATTAACCTAACTCCACTGTTAAAAGCTAGGAAATGGCTTTATGAAACACACCATTCCTGAGCGTGCCGGTTTCTTTGTTGAGCATAAATAGTAGGCAAAAGGATTATTGTAGCGTCATCCAAACGCTTACCCTTAAAAGAAGACTATTAGGTCAACAAAGTCCACAGGTAAAAGCCAGCAATCGGCTTTAAATGTACACCATTGCTGAGCAGAACAGTCTTTATTGAGCAATTAATAAGGAACAAGGCTACTGTAGCGCCACCTAAGCACTTACCCTTATCAGGTGAATATCTTACATCTTGCTCCCTCACTTAAAAGCCAGCAAATGGCTTTAAAACATACAACATCCATGTAGAGATCAATACAGGGCCAGGGTTCAATGCATCCCCTTCAGTGGTGCTCACAAAAGGGGCATATAACTATTGTTTTATAGTGTCTTAAATTGTTGCTGGCAAAGTTTTTTATCTGTATTTAAAAACACTGAAGTGATTGTTTTTTACTGTTGCTGTTAAGAAGTAAGGAATTATTTTCAACTGCTTTCTTCATTTATACTGATATAAAAAAGGACTTACAACTGTTGCTTTATTGAACCTTGCATTAGTTTTTTACTGCTACTGTTAAGTAGAAAGGAATTGTTTTTAACTGCTTTCTTCTTTTATACTGATATAAGAAAAAACAAAAAGAAAGTAAGGGCTTACAGCTAATGGTTTAAATATGTAGTACTTTTAATCAGAACTAGGTTTTTGAAATGCATACTGGATACTGGAATATTTGTCTTCAGGGATTGATTAGTGTTATTCTGAGTAATTATACCTTGCTTTATGTTATCTTTGTTCCTCACTTTCTATCTTGTCTCTCTTGCCTCCTAAAGTTACTCTTTTCATCCTGTGCTTCCAGTGCTAGTCAGCAGGAAGCTAAAGAACCCTCTCCAAATATCAGTGGGTCACCACATTGCAGAACAATCCTGCATTCCCTCTTTCAAGGAAACCAGTAAAGTATGTCTGCTGAATAACTCTTACAATAAAGACTTTCTATCTTTGTACCACTAACATAAGAAATAAAGCCAGTCCTGAGCTAGGGCAGCCAGCAGCCTCTACTTCCCTTTCTGTAATTTCACTACCTCACTCCTCCTACCTGCACAGATACCCCCTTGTCTTTTCACACACTGCTCTTGTGGTCTACCAACTTACTCCCTCTCAAACTAGCCTGCAATACCTGAATTGACCACTAGATGACACCCCTATTCCAGCCATAATCTCCTCTTATCTTTCTCACAGCATTAACTACTTTTTTCTCAGTAGCCCCATAGTGTTATTTCTGACCTCTCTCTTGTTTTTTCGTTCATTTCTACTGTCCACAGACACCTTTCTAGTTCTCTCTTTTTTTTTACCCCTCCATAGCTACTGACCATGGACACCTCTCTAGTGCCTATTCTATTCCAACTTACCTCTGGAATTAGCCTAAATGATTGTTTTTTGCTAACTGCTTCAGTATCTGTTGTAACCCGCTCCATTCGCCCTACGGACTCACTCCGCTCCCCTCCCTACCCCCAATTCCCACACACCCCCAGGGGTCCTACCCTTATACTCACTAACCACACCTCTTCCTCTCCCCATTACTCTCTAAACACACCTCTTCCTACTACCCTCTAACCACACACCTATTCCTTTTACCTTTACTCCCATTACACACCTCTTGCTCCTACCATTATTTCTTCAAACATACACTTCCTTCCACCTTACTTTCTAAACACTCTCCATCTACCCAACTATTCTAATATTAACCTCACAACAATATCCTTTAATCACACCACACCCTACTCCCTTCTGTCATCCCTACCCAGTGAATTTCTTTTTCTATTAACAAACAAACTATATTTTCTCACACAATGTATAAACAACCCATCAAATTTTATTTTCCACTCTTACTCACACTCACACTATTTCCTCCATTAATCCTCACCCATCTATTCACCTCTTTTGAAAACCCACTAAGCCCACACCTAAACTATCCCAGGAAAGAAACCAACTCTGTAAACTCTCCTGTCTTCCTTATTCATGTTAATATAACATCCTCATCCACCTATATACTTCTTAAATACCACAGAACGCTTCACTTAAAATACAACAACCAGAACCCCAGGAAAGGCCTACCTCTATACTGCAGATCCTCCAACCCTAACTATCTAACTCTGCTACTCTCTTTAAAGGATGGTGACATCCACCCTAACCCAGGCCCACCAACAACTCCTGTCTCTCTCCTTAACCACAAAGAATCACCTTTGCATGCCCTCTCTAAACCATCAAACTCCCTTCTAATCGCTCATCTCAATACATGTAGCATAAACAATAAAATATCTCCACTCCAGGCTCTAACTGAAATCTACTCCTTCGATATTCTCTGCCTAACAGAAACCTGGTTAAAACCGGTAACCAAAGATAATGAAATCATCCCACCTGGATATAATATCCTAAGACTAGACAGAGTTTCCAACAAAAGGTGATGGGGTGGCCATACTATATAAATCTAGCTTACAATTAACCACCCACAACGTTAAACCACCTCTAGACTCCAATGCAGAAATTCTTATCTCCAAACTTCATCTTAACAATGACAAAGCCATATATATTATCTGTATGTATCTACCACCCTGTAACAATACTGCCACCATGGAAAACATTCTTTGCTGGCTTTCCCAAAACCTGCCCCAAGAAACCATCATCCTAGGCGACACTAACATTGACTGGAGCTGCTACTGCAGCAGCCTCCCCACAAACCATATTAACATATATGGGTATTCCCAAACCATTGCCTCCTTTACCAGGATAAATAAATCTAACAAGAAATCTAGCTTATTAGACTGGAATCTCATAAACCATCACCCTCACATTTATGACTCAGGAACCCTCCCTGATGACTTAAGTGACCATTTTCTTACATATATCATCAGACATAAAATCACCTCTCCTATTCCAACATCTGTCAAAAACATCAGATCCAAAAAGTACTTTAACCTTGAACTATTCCAAATGGAACTAAGAGCATGCAACTGGTCTCCCTTACTTAACCTTCCTTTAGATTAAGCCATTAATTACTTTAACTCCAACGTCCTTGCCATTTTCAACCACCATGCTCCAACTAGATTAATTAGATTCAAAACCAAATCAGCTCCATGGCTTTCAAAATAAATGAAACACAAAATAAATCTTAGAAACAAACTCTGGACAAAATGCAGGAAGACTAAAAACCCTATAGACCAACTAACATTTAGACAACTAAGAAATGAAGCCAAGAAAGCTATAATATCTGATAAAAGAAACTACTACCTGCAATCCCAACAAACTAATCCAAACAACCCACAAAGATTTTGGGCTAGCATTAACCAGCTACTTCATCCTGGTCAATCTACTACCCCAGACCCTCAAAATACTGACCACAAAAATCCAATGAATACAGCTAATGCTTTTAATACCTTTTTTACTAATGCTATACAAACTCTAGCTAGTCACCTATCACCCAATAATTTCACTCTGCCTTCCTATAAATCAACCTTTCCCCCTACTTTTCATATTCAACTGTCCCAACAACATATATTCTAACCCTTTTACAGAAACGAAAATCATGTTCACCCTCAGCAGACCAACTACCCACTGAATTCCTACAACTATCAGCCAAAGCTATTGCTTATCCCATTTCTATTCTGATCAATAGAACTATTACCAAAAGTCATATCCCCTGTTTATGGAAAATTTCCCATATTATCCCCCTCCATAAAGGCGGACACTCCACTGAACTCTCCAACTACCGCCCCATTGCCCTTCTCTCACCTTTGGCAAAGATCATGGAGAAATGCATTCATAAACAATTACTTGACCATCTAACCCAAAATAATTTACTTTCCAACTGTCAACATGGTTTCAGACCTTCACATAGCACTACCACAGCCCTTCTCTCCTTCACAGATTGTATCAACAAAAAACACAACCTTAACAACCTTTCTTCAGCACTATTCATAGACTTGTCTAAAGCTTTTGACATGGTAAATCATCAAATCCTTATCAAAATTATGGAATCCCTGTCATTAGATAAACA
Organism: Protopterus annectens; assembly: GCF_019279795.1. Classification (NCBI taxonomy): domain Eukaryota; kingdom Metazoa; phylum Chordata; order Ceratodontiformes; family Protopteridae; genus Protopterus; species Protopterus annectens. The sequence continues at coordinate 587,527,443 of NC_056737.1, read as the reverse complement.
TTCTATAAAGTGGTTCCAGTCCTACCTTGATAAAAGGCAACAGGCCGTACTATGGCACAAGTCTCTTTCCTCTCACCTGCTTGTCAACCTTGGTGTCCCCCAAGATTCCATCCTAGGACCTCTACTTTTTTCCATATTTATCAACGACCTTCACCTTGCCATCCCCCAAGCCACATGCATTCAATATGCAGAAGACTCCACTCTGATATGCTCAGCTACCACCTCTTCTGAACTTCAATTTCTTACCCAACAAGTATTTAACACAGTTGAAAAATGGTTCACACATAGATGCCATCTCCTTAAACCCAAAAAGACTAAACTCCTCCTCTTCTCTCCCATCAATAAGTCCTCTCCTCTTGATTTATCACTTATCTCTACCAATAAAACTACTATATCCCCCAAACCTACCACCAAACTATTAGGTATCACCATAGACAACAATCTAAACTTTGATATCCATATCAACAATACTATAAAAACTATCAACAAATAACTAGGCTCTCTCTATAGGATTAAATCTTTCCTCCTACCTTCAGCAAAAACTACTATAACACACACTCATCTAATCTCTTCACTTCTTTATGCCTCTCCCATTTTCACCAATCTATCTAAAAATAATCTTAGCAAATTGGAAATGTCCTACAATAACATTGCCAGATTTGCTACAGGACACCCATTTAGAACCCACCATTGCATTAATTTAAAGCAGCTGGGATGGCTTGAACTACAAAATCTGATTAAATTCCATCAACTATCCATAACAACACTCTTTACAAACCTTCCACAGCTCCTATTCTATCCACTCATCACTCCCTATAAAAACTTGAAATCCTTAAGGTCTTCTCAGAGACTTCTAGTACTTACCACTAAACCAAACAACAAGGAAGGTGACTCCCTCTTTTCTAATACAGTTGGAAAAGCCTGTGATTTCCTCCCCAGTGAACTCTCCTCAATTCCCTTGCTATCGTGCTTCAAAAACAAATTGAAAGTGTTCCTCAGAACACACTGGTTATGCCCCTGTACTAAACCTGACTAGCTATACGTCTCTAACTACTTTGTTCTTCCTACCCCTTCATCTCATTAGCTGTAATTTCCTTCCTTATTAACCACAATACTATCTCCCTCTAGAGCATCTTGTTTTGTACTAACATGCTATCTTATGCCTGTACTCTGCAATGCTGAATTTTTCTTTTTTTTACTGTGAAAAACAGTAATATGAATTGTAAATATGACTTTGTTTTTGTATTGTTAATGTTACCTTTATTTTTGCTATCTTGTTAATATCATAGTTAATCTTGGAGCTTATCTTCCCGGGCCTCTACTGAAAATGGACATGTATCCAGTTAGACTAGCCCGGTCAACAAATGTAAAATAAAAATAAAATAAATAAATAAATAAATATTTATATCTATCTATATCTATCCATCGAGATATATACATATATACATATATATATATATATATATATATATATATATATATATATATATATATCTATATATATATATATATATATATATATTGTTTGTGTCTTTCGGCTTTTCCCAGTTAGGGGTCGCCACAGCGGAACTCCAGTCTGCTAATGATTGGCAGTAGAGTTTTACATACTGGCTTGCCGGGCCTAACGCACAACCTTCAATGAAGGAATGCCCATTCACGCATGTCGCTACACAGAAGATACTCTAACTGAGAATCGAACGGGCAACGTCTAACTGTGAGGCGAAACTATATATATATATATATATATATATATATATATATTTTCACATACACATGATTATAGTTTCAACATTCACATTTCTCAACATCCTAAACAGAAACCACAATACATCAAAAATGCAAATGTCAGCTTGCTACTATGCATGATGCAGTGAGAAACAATCTCAGGGCATGCAAAACTCAAAAAAAAAAAATACAATCACATCATGTTTTGCAAGCCAAACTACAGCCAAACTAAAAGCAGTCAACAGGTGTTGACTAAGGGCACTGTCGACTAAAGCATATATATATATATATATATATATATATATATATATATATATATATATATATATATATATATATATATATATATATATATATATATATATATATATATATATATATATATATATATATATATATATATATATATATATATATATATATATACACACACACACGCATGCACACAAATATGTATACACACATGCGCACACACACATTGCTGTCTAACACAGGCTATATGTCTATGATAAGACTGCCAGTCTTTACTAGACTATATTATTATGTTATCTATTTTTATTTTAATTGCAGTCATTTAGTTATGTACAGTTTATATTAGTTTGCTTAACATAAGACTGGCAGTTAAACTAAGAGGGTTAAAGCTATGAGTCTTTCACAAATTTAATTTTGTTGGTTTTATTATGACTCTAATGATGCCACTTAGCAAGACAGTGCTCTCTTATCCCTGAAAAAAGATAACCATCTCAAGTGGGCTTTATCAGTAAACATATAAATTAAAAACAGTGATGTGTTTTCACACTCATTTAAAAACTGTACAAATGTTACAGAAACCTAGTCAGAAATAACACATATCACTCTTTTAATACCAATGTCCCATACATACCAGTGGCACACTTCTTTGCCATGTACTGGGTCTCTTTCCTAAACTGGCTTTTGTCACAAACACTATGTATTCTGTCAAGCTGTGGGGCTCAAATGCTGGCTTTTTTGCACTTTTTCCTAACATACAAGCTTCAGACCAATTTGGATGCAGGGCCCATCAGTTTTTGTGCTGTGCATTATATCCTTCTCCTATACCCTGACACTATTTCAGCAGCATTGTTGGTTATTTAACTCTCGGTAGGCTACTGACATCTATGACACTTTGCAGACAAGCTAACTATGCACCAGCCAAGTGACCTGTTACTGGAACAATATAATGTTCTGTCCATAAACTGTAACTATATATTTGTCAGTACAGAGACCAAGATTACCTCTGCCTGTACCTGTATGTAGTGCATGTGTTGTCCCTAATTTGGGTTGCCAAGGCTCATACCAGATAAACTGATTAACCCAATTTAATTATGTTCTGTAGTGAAAGCAGCCCAATAGATCATTTAATGTATTCCATTTCTAGAATTCTGCATAACTATGTAACTATCATTTCTAAAATACATGGATGGTTATTACTCTGCTTCATTTAGTAACCATCATATGCTTAACATATGTTAAGCTACTAGCTCTTGAGTTAGAGAAAGAAATATAATGTATCAAATGGAAATGCTCAAAATCTCAACTTTGCCATACATATGAGAACTTTCTCCCAAGAAAATACAATATTACAGGAAGGGGATACATTTCATAAGCAACTTATTGCTAATTTATCATAACTGATGACAACATATGATTATGTTTATCAATATTTCATATGACCACCATAGGTTAGCTTTTCTAAACGCCTATAAAAGGTACTTCACTGACAGCATGTCTACAGGGCACTGTTTCCTGGTCAGTGTAAATTCAATCCTTGCCTGAAAACTACTTTATCCCTTTACAGAGCTGCGAGTAAGCAAGATTCTTCCATGGAATCAGAGGGTGCAAGTTATTTCAGCCTGTTCTGGACATGTTGCTGGTCTAGTGCAGTGTGCATACACTCATTCATATACTACATGCACACCTATGCAGTAGTGTAATTAGGGTGGGACAAAGGGGACAATTGGCCCAGCTACAAAGTATTAGGAGATGTAACTGGTTGATTCCAATTGCTCTTTAGTACAGTTATGGTCAAACCTGATCATTATAGCACTCTCTATGTGCTCTAAATTGGAGCAACTGTTTGCTACAGTTTAAAAGAAAAAAATTGCTTGTTTCTTTTGTTAATTAATACCCAAGCACTGTAGCACTCCTTATGTAATCTAATAAACTGTCATCAGTTTGCTACAGTTTAAAAGAAATTTATGTATTTGTTTATTTATTTATTTTACATTTGTTAACTGGGTATAGTCTGGCTAGGCAAGTAGCCCATTTTTAGCAGAGAACCGGGGAGAAAATCTCTATAACAATAGTACAAAAAATTACAAAAAAATGTAAAAGATTCACAAACAATATAGAAAAAGTTTGACAGTTGCCAATAATCACAATTCACAAAAAGAGGAATGTATAACAGAAAACGTTACATTTCCTAAGCCTTACTACAGACAGTAATAAAACAAATAAAATAATAATAATATAAAATAAATAAATATAAAATAATAATAAAGACTTTTGGCTTTCCCGGTTAGGGGTCGCCACAGTGGACCTCTGGTCTGCTCATGATTGTCAGTAGATTTTTACGGTGCCAAGTTGCCAGCCTGATGCCAAAACATCAGGAAGGCACACCCATTCACGCTCACACCTACCTGCATGTCTTTAATGTCACTTGACCACAGGGAGGACATGCAGACTCCACACAGAAGGTGTTCCAGCCGAGAATCAAACGGGAGAACCTCTTGCTGTGAGGCGGCAACGCTAACCGCTGCACCACAGCGGCTAAAATATAAAATATAAAATAATAATAATATAAAATAATAATAATTGTAATAAAATAAAAATAATTGAAATAAAAATGCTTTTTGTTACTTAAACCTGAGAGCTGTAGAAATCCACACATGGTATAAACTGTAGCAAATGTTTGCTACATTTCAAGCAAACATTTCTAGAAAGCGGTTTTCTACAGTTAAAAAAAAAAAAAAGATTTGTTTCTTTTTTTCTAGCCAAAGATGAAAGGTTAGTGGCATGGTGCAGAAATGAGACCTGAGTGGCTCATGGATTTCAGGAACTTCATGTACCCGACTGCAGACTTTTTTTTTTAATTGCCCTTCATCAGCTGAGGAGAGGTGGACATACCTCTCAATAGTCCAGATTTTCACAATAAGTCCAGATTTTGGCTCATATTTATGGTCTGTTACTCATAAAATTTATGATTATCTAGCAAATCACTGAGGATCGCAGTCACTAAATGACAGACATTTGAGTTTCAGACTTCATATATTTTAGAAAATGAATATTAATACAAATCATGTTATTGCAATATCATTCTAAGGTTATAACAGCAGTATTTAAAATTTGTCCCTATTTTAGGCTTTGCCCAGATTTCTTGCACTAAGAGCTTGAGAGCTATGGCTGGTTGGCTCCTGCATTTCAAGAGCACCTGCCACCAGACTACAGAGCTCCAGACCATTATTTTGCTCTTCCATTGAAGAGCTGAAGCAGGAGGGGTGGAAGGGAAAGGAGTGGACTGTTTTTTGCTCTTCAATTAAAGACCTGGGTTGCAAGGTGCCAGTATGGGGATTAGCCCCAGGAGCTAAAAAAAACGTCTATGCCTCTGCACCTCTGAGTAATTTGAGGAATGATAATTCATCTTCTGTACATCTTGAAGAGGTGGGAAGAAACCCAAGCAATGTCAGAGGGAAATAGTACCAATGCAAGGGAGAACCATACTACACAGAAGGAGCCACAGTCGAGAAATAAACTGGATAACCTCTTTCTGGGAGGTGGCAGCTCTACTCACTGGACAGCTACACATCCTGTCATTGTTTATACTCATTGGTAAGGCTTTGCTCGACATAGACTGCAGAAAGGGTATAAATGGATCACTCCATGAACCTCTAAGCAATAGGTAATTGATAACGGATGCTTTTCATTAAAACACAGAAGAATGCATTATTCTTTTGTAATAAACACTTTATCATGCAATGCTTCTGTGATGGCTTGCGTGAGATTTCCTTTCTTCTGTCTTTGAGTATTGTTGGAAATTATATACATAATTCTAGTGTAGCAAGAAAAAAAATTCTCTTAAACGTCATCATGTACCTATCATCATGTTTCTAAACACATCTTATATAACTGAAATTGTTTTTAAAGCGCTACAGTTAGCCTTGTATTTATCAAGAAATTGCATGCAATATATCACTCCCAGTTTGTCAGTGTTATAACAAAAATATAACGTCCCTAGATTTCAAGCTGGTCTTTGACAATAAGGAGGCTTCTTTTCTCTCCTGCTCATCTTACTCTATCAGGAGTAGAGTTTCTAATATACTTTAAAGGAAGATAAGACATCTGTAGGAATGCCTACCCCAAAAAACTGGTACTAAATAAAACTTTAAGAAAATGTTTAGAATTCCAGAAACTAAAGCAGAGAATTCCTACCATACCCATATATGTTAAGAAATTCATACAGAATAATGTTCAGAGGAGGAAGAGTAAGGTTTAAGAAAAGTCAGGAATTCAGCAATTTATATAATGTTAGACTGACGATAGTTGCAAGGAAGAAAGGAAAGATATGTAATATATAATGTACGTAAATGGAAAAAATGTTAATATGGGTTGTTTTCTTTTCTATTAATGTAGTTATGCCTATATCATAAATAATAATTTAATAAAGGTGTTTTAAAAAAAATCTGAAGTAATCTTAGTCTGTGACACCAAAAATAAAAAGACCCATCACAGCTTTCTTCCTTTGTCATAGGTTGATTTAAACGTTATAGTCTATACTGATATGCAGACTTAAAAGACCTAGTGGGTCAACATTTAAAGTAGTCAGTATATGAAAGTGGCAAGCAAATTGTCGGGTGTGTGATGTATTTTTATTATTAACTGTATCACTACAACTGTTCTTTTCCCATGGGAGCCCAGACATTCTCTAAAGATTTTACTGGCTACTAAATTAATAATAAAAGGGTGTATTGCAATATACAGCTGTATGCCTGTTTAAAACCACCACTGCAACAAAGCAATAAAACTATAATGGAACTTACTGAATACTGGGTCATCCTTCTTTTCAGTGTATTTTAAACCCCAACTAATCTGTATGACTGTGTAAACTTGCGTATGTTTCCTACAGACTCTACTATGACAGGCTCTGCTTGTGGAAATATTTTAAGCTTACATGTGCTGTTTTAGCCCTCTTACAATTATCAGAAAACTGTATTGCTTAGTTTAAGTAATTGTAGAAAGTTGGGTATAGTAGTGAAAAGGCTGTCACTGCACACAAAGTATCTGCACAGCAATGTGAGACAGCAGAGACATAATGTGAAATGTTGTAATCACTGCTCTCATCCTGTCTTCTATATCATTAGTAAGTATACAAGGTGTAAGCAAATCTGATCAGTTACTGTAAAATTGTTACAAGCAATTTGAAGTGTATTATTTATAGCATTTAACCTACCAAAAGAGTTTTCAGAAAAAAAAAAAAAAACATGATTAATTTGTTAACCACATACACCTACTGGACATATTTCTAAAGGCAATTGCAAAAAAAAAAAAAAAAAAATCATGCATTAGCATTCCAAAAATTGTACAAATTCTTGACTATGTTGCATGCGTTTCCCTCTTTTATGTGCATGATCTGCAAACTAATGAATACATTTCTATCCATAAACCTACTTTTAGGAGTAGCTTTATTTTATTTATTTATTGATTTAATTATTTACATTTGTTTACCAGGAGTGTCCAATTGAGCCAAGTTTGGCTCATTTTCAGCAGAGGCCCGGGGAGAAAAGCTCCACTACAACAAATTATAATGCCTCAAATGAGACAAACATAGTACAAATAAAAAACTGTGTCAGATTATGGATTGCAAATAATTTTTGTCCCAAAGATTCATGCAGTGTATAAGTAATTAGAAAGGAAGTAACAATGTAGGTATAGAATTAGTGTAGTTAACTGTTTCAAACTTTAGGAAAAGGGGGAATAGGCTAAGGGAAGAAGAAAGGAAGAGAAAACAAGTACAACTACGAGTGAAGGTATGAGTAGGAAGAAAGGAGTTAGGTAAAGAAAGTGTTATGGGATTGGGACTTTATGGGGATTTGGTCAGGTTTTTTGTAGGAATAGAGCCAGTTGTTAGTTAGGTGTTCTCTTATTAGTTTGAATTTAGGGGTGTTATTAGTGTTGGGAATGTGTTGAGGTATGCTATTCCAGACTTTGGCAACTATGTGTGAGTAAAGGGAATCAACATAACTATTGTTATACTTGCTGACCTTCAGAAGTAATTTGCTGGAAGACCTTAAAGTTCCAATACTAGTGTAAGGTTGAACTAGTTTGCTTATAGAAAGATAGTCCTCTGGATGGAATATGGTTGAGTGTATCAGTACTACTTGGTTGTAGTTTAGTAAGTTGGGCAGTTCCAACCAAATGAGTTGGTGAAGTACAGTCATTGGTGGGTTTTATTTGGCTGATTGCTAACAAATTTGGCCACTTTATGGTAAAAGGATTCTAGTTTGATTAAGTCACAGTTTGTTAAGATTGTAAAAATGGGTGAGGCATAAAGGAGAGTGGAAAGCAGATGAATCCTACTAATGGCAAGCCTTGTATGGGCAGTTATGTAGGGCTTAATTCTATAGAGCAAGCCTAATCTGATATGTACTTTCTTGATGACAAAGGCTAAATGGTTGTCAAATTTGAGGTCTTTGTCAATGGTGACTACTAAGAGCTTTGTAGATTCAACAGGCTTGATGTGTGTGTTATTTGAAGAAAAAATAGTAAAGGGAGTTGAATCTAAGGATTTTGTAGCATTGGAGAAAAGCATTAGCTTAATTTTAGAAAGGTTGAGGATGAGTTGTGAATTGCTGAGATATTTTTCAGTGTCGAGAAAGGATTGTTGGGTTTTGGTAAGAAGACTAGATAGGGATGGGGCAAAGCAGATGAGGGAGGAGCCATCTACTTATTGGACTATGGTAGCATGAGTAGCACTGTTTAGATTATTTGTAAATATGGTGAAAAGAAGGGGACCATGAATAGAGCCCTGAGGTACTCCAACAGAGATGGGAAGGAAGGAAGATAGTTCATTTTTGCATTTTATGGCCTGTTGGTGTTTGGACAAGCAGCCTGATGAATCATAAGAGAGTTGAGTGAGAGAGCTTGAGGGAGGCTAGTTCATTAATAACTTTATTGTGGGAGACCATATCAAAGGCCTTAGATAGGTCCAGAATATGGTGCAAGTAAGCAGGCCATTGTTCCTATGCTGATTCACAGTGTACATGAAAATAACAAGGGTAGTTGTAGTACTGTGTTTTGGATGGAAGCCATGCAAAGAGGTTGTTATTCAGGAGGTGATTAAGGAGTTGAGAATGAATACATTTTTCCAGGATTTTGGCTAGAGGGAAGAGGATAGCAATGGGCCTGTAGTGGGTTAAGTCCAGAGAGGGACCATCTTTATGAAGAGGGATAATGTTAGATGCTTTCCAAATAGATGGAACATATTACTCAGTAGTGGATCAATTTATGAGAATAGATATGGGGTATGAAACAACCTGCAGCAAGTTTAAGGTATTCATTAGGAAGTTGATCTGGACCAGGGGAAGAGCATGTGAGTTTGTGGTTAGGATTTTTTTTATGTAGTGGGTTTGGACTGGTTGAAAGCTGAAGGAGACAGGTTTTGCCTTGAAGTTTTTGGGGGTAGTAATAGTTGAAAAGTATTACTGTGCTTTACAAGTGATAGTATAGAATGAATATAGTGGTTATTAAATTCAGTGGCAAGGTTGTCTGGAGAGGTTGAAAGATTAGGGTTTGGGGTGGATATGTAGCCAGGTTTGATGAGATGGTTGATGGATCCCAAGTTTCTTTTGATTATTGAGGTATTTATTTTGGATGGATGTCTAGTTTTGTCTCTTGTCATGTTTAATTATTTTTTTTGCTAGGTTGCAGAGTTGCTTGTAATTTTGAAGTGTAGTAGGGTTTTTAGAGAGATGATGATTATGCCAAGCTTTGTCTCTTTCTTTGGGGAGCTTTTTGGTGTTGGAGGATAGCCAGGGGATGAATCTACTTTTTGTCCAGATTCTTCTAAGGGGGTTAGTGTGTTTAAGAGTGGAGATAAATTTGTTGTTAAAATATTGGACTGCTAGGTCAAGTTGGAGATACTTGGGGGGGTTGATCTGTTGGAGTAAGGAGAAGAAAAGTTCTTTACTAAAATTTGTTTTGTTGTGGGTGAATTTGTAAGTGGTTTTCATAGGAGAAGAGAGGCTCTGTTTCAGTAGCAAGGTTGGGTGGTGATCACTTAGGCTGTCAGGAAGGCAACCCAAAATGTAGGTATTGGGCCCGGAATTGATGAAGGCCTAGTCCAGTATGGAGTGTTTGTCTATCCTAGTGGGGTTAAGAATTAGTTGTTTGAAGCCATAAAGATTGATATGATGTGAGGAATTGTTGGAAACAATTGCATTCCAGTCTAGGTTGAAATCACCCATAATTATGATTTTGTGTGTGAGTGAAAGAGAGTGCCATCCAAGAAATTATTTGATGTCAGATGGGGCGTTACCTGGGGGAAGATAAATTGTTACGATATTAATATTTTTGTGAGGGTTCATTTGTAGGCGAGTGATAAGTACTTCCATGTTGGAGGTAAGAGGGGGTAAAGGTCAAGATGCAAGAGCTTAAGATAATCTTTGTATAAGACTGACACCCTACCTCCTCATTTTGGGAATCTATCTTGCCTAATTATATTGAAGCCAGGGGTTAGGATTTCATGGTTCTGAATATGAGGCTTGTGCCAGATTTCAGTTATGGTGAATAAATGTGGAGAGTAGTGGGTAATGGTTGCATGGAATTCACAGATTTTATTAAGTAAACTTCTGAGGTCAAAATTTAGTATTAGAAAATGTATACCTTTGAGGCGAGTTAGGTTAGATATGGGGAAGAGACCTGGATTGTCAGAGGTGGTAAACTGTGGAAAGGATGGAGGGCCTGGGTTCAGGTGAATGTTGCCATCTAAAAGCATGTGATTACCTAGGAGAGGGTATAGGTATTTAGATTTAAACAGTAGTCTTTGGAATTTGTGTGTATGTGTGTTGGCGTGGAGAATCTTATACGTGACATATAGTGAGGCAGAGTTTTGAAACAAGTGAGGTGATATTAAAAAGTGAGGGGGATGGATGGGTATGTACTATTAGGAAAGGTATGGGACAAATTAAAAATTAAGTTAGCTATCTGATAGTGTGTGGCTGTGGCAGTAGACATGGACAAAAGGAGAGTTGTGAGTGTTGTGAGTTGCAGAAGTGTTTTGGTTGGGGGAGTTAGCAACATTATTGTGGTTGAATAGATTTTAGCTTGTGGGAGGATGGAGGGGAGAGTTGAAGTTAGCATGAGTAGATTAGTGGTGATTGGATGAAGGGTGGAAAACTTTAGT